>NW_026294606.1:235000-271354 GCF_007827085.1 Peromyscus californicus insignis
TATTGGATGAAATTAAAGTGGCTATTTTCTATTTTTAAGTTTAAAGAAATCCATGTTTTCTTAGCTCAGGAAATTTTATTCATTTGAAACAGAGTGTAATAAAACACAGAATCGGTCAAGTAGTCCTGGGTGTGAATACTGACTCTACAATTAGATGGCTCCCATCAAGTCACTTAATGTCTCTGAATTTATTTTCTTCTAAAAAATTAAGATATGAAAAACAACCCTTGAATATTTTTGACAGAATCTAAAGCTAAGTTTACATATAAGTTTCTAATGTATTGCCAGATACAAAGTGACCTCTTAATAAACCTATTTCCCTCTGCTTCTCTTAAATGTTCAGTATAGGAGGTGGACTTTTCTGTCCCACTGGCCAGCTCCCAAATAACCACATAGAGACTTAATATTAATTATACATGTTTGGCTAATAGCTTCAGCTTATTACTAGCTAGCTTTACAACTTAAATTAACCCATATTTCTTATCTACCCTCTGCCAAGTGGCAGTACCTTCTTCTAGCATAGCATGTTCATCTTGCTTCTCTCTACATCTCCTCGTGACTCCTCAGACTTCCCCTTTTTTCTTCCCAGTGCCCTCCTACTCTGGCAACCCCACCCAATCTCTTCCTGCTCAACTATAGGCCAGTCAGCTCTTTATTAACCAATGAGTGTAATACATATTTACAGTGTACAAAGATTATTCATAGCAGTTCAGAATAATGGTTGATGTTTACATCTTAGCCTTATGAAGTGAGAATTCTTGATATTATCATTTTAAATGAAGTGGTAAGAATGAACCACTTTAGTATCTGCTCTCATAGTTCTCATTAAGCATCATGGGACATATTCAGACTCCAACAGATATCAACCTTATGGTGAACTGAATGGTGACTATAGACAAAGCCCTTAGAATTAAACTAAAAGAATTCAAGACATATAATAAGAAAATTAACAGTTAAAGGACACAAATTAAGACCTTAATGATTATAAAGATTTAATATGTTAGCACAAGAGAAGAATCGACATAAGCAAAATTCTAAGAATATTAATGAGTGCATCATAAAAATCAACAAATTATCCCAATGTACTTGACAGAGGATCCTTAAATTGGTGTGGAAGAAAAAGGGTCCAAAAGTCACATAAGTTCTTACAGAGCAATAAAAATGTCCACACTCTATATACCACTTTTCATGGGAAGTGTGTAAAAATATTCACTTAATATTTTGTGTCATACTGTAACACCTGTCCTCAGTGGAGCCAATGGAAGTAGGAAAACATAGACACATCTTTTGCTCACAAAGGTTATTCCCAGAGGATGAAAATCACTTCTCCAATTACAAATATACTCAGTGCTGTACCTAGAGAGGATTCAGAATGCTCTTCTCCACCCACTACATTCTCCCTCAGCATACCCACTGACTCTGCATTGCCCACATTTAAGGAGCCTCTATGTCCATCTGCTTTATTAAAGGAGTATTAGTGGAAGTGACAGCCATCACATCACTCATTTATTTGACCACAGTTAAATAACCCCAAGTTCTGGGGGCTCTGAAGGAGCCGACCATGTGAGGAAGCCCTCAGTGCCTGGCTACCAATGGATATGCCCTCAGTGAGACCTCTTCATAAGTGATCTGGAGATAGGGAGGTTTGAGAAAGTTTCCAGCCCTGTGAAGTTCCTGAGACTATGAAACTGGACTCTAATGTTAATGGGGGAAGTCAACTTTATTCCTTCAGCTGAGTGAAGCCTGGTTCCCTGTTGCTGGGACTGTTTTACTTAAGTTTTTACTCTTAGACATCCTCAGCTTTTGCTGTCCAGTCCTTTCTCGTTCATGAAAAAATATACTTCAAACAAGAGTGAACACAAATTCAACGTTAAACCTTCTACTCTCTCCATTTCCCAGATCTTTACTGGTATTCATTACACACAAAGAGAAACCTGACATTTTAACCGAAGATTCAATATGACAAAAAAATGTCACATTCAAGGAGTAAGCAGAATAAGTTCTGTCAACAGCAAAATGGTAAAGTCACATTTTGAAGATAAATGGCAAAGTAGGATATCAAAGAAAATATCAGATACAGCCTAGAAGTCCAGTCCATGAGAACAAGATGATGCTTTAGGATTAAGTAGATTGATGGTCTTGCCCAGAGGAGGTTCGGTGGAGTGAAGAAGACAAAAGTCAGACTCTAGTAGACTGAGAAACACAAGGACATGGGAAGTAAAAAGGTCAATTCTAGCTAGCTCTTGCATTAAAATTTGAGAACAAAATGAAAGGTTAGGGATATACTTTATGGTTTCAAACATGATAGATGGTATGAGGCCTACCTATTCTGTATCTGGTCATGTGTGGAGAATTAATTGTATGTACAATGAAAGCATTTACTTCCTACCCTAACCAAATGGCAAATGATACAATAAAGAGAAAGGACATTCAAACCACAATTTAATAAGGAAGCAGAATTCTCAAGTGTCATCTGGATTCTTCATATCCTGTTTTTTGCAGTAGAAATTAACTGCTAGGAAAATAAAGATTTCTTTGGTTCCTAAAGGGTTTAGGTAGGCTTTATAGGAAGTGTAGCCACTTTTATAGTGATATAATCAGCAATGGGCCAGGAAAGGGTTTTTCACAGTGAATCTTGGGCATGGACTATCTCACCTATTACAAGACCTTTCTCCTGGAAATTCTGGGCACTGAAGTGCTGAGAAAGCTGGCCCAAATTCCTCTAGCTTGCATTCTAGCTTCCTGGAGCTTCATTCAGGGTCAAAGAGGCTCACTGGAATTTGTGGATCTATGTGTATGTGTAGCAGAGGGCAGTATCTTATGGCTGACGTGGGTCAGAAATGAGGGTGGATTTCAGAACTGTGGAAGACTTGCTAGTTCTAGGAATTTTCAACTCCTACCCAGCCCAGCTTTGTCCTTACTTTGTGACCTTGTGTTGATTACAGAACTTCACTGACCCTCAGCTCCTAATCTGGAAATGAGATGAACAATACATCTAAAAGGTACTTTGATGCCTAAATGCTTTACAGAATGTTGGTGGGCCATGAACCACAAACACTAACTTAAAATATGCTGCAGAAACTTCAGCTTATTTGTATGCCTTGTTGAGACAGAGAAGGAATTACCTGGCACACATCTCTCCTCACAGTTTTGATGGATTTGTGTGTTTCATTTTACAACCTGGCCTGAGACAGTTGATGATCACTGTGCCTTATATAAAGGTTGCCCATGCGTCCCTGCCTGGGCTACTACATTCACCTGAGCAACCATGGCACTATGAACCAGGCCTTAATAGTTGTAGTGTACTCCTTTACTGAACATGCTCAAGAATGCACTGTACTCCCTTATTAAGCATGTTCAGGAATGAATCCACACCTGTATGAAAATGTATGGGCTTCCAAAATAAAATTCCCATGTTTTTTTTAAATTATTTATTTATTTTTTTTCTAGGAGAACTTTGCTTTAGATGTAGCACCCATGCACTCCTTATATGCTTCAGATAATAAATATTTCTTCACTCCTTTCAGTCTTGTGTGTATTTATTTAGGCTTTCCCCCCCAAAGATGAGAGCCTTCAGCATTCCATTACATTGTCTTATAAACTACCAGTACAGCTATAGACAGAAGGTATCACACATATAGGTCTCCATCTTCAGGGCATTCTTGTTTTGGTTGGTCTTGCCACTGTCTTGGCAGAAGTTCCCAAAAGAAGATGGCCAGAAGGAGTCCCCCAATAATAATGCCTGGACATGTGCACTCTGTCTTCCCACATCCCAACTCACTTATGCCGATACAGGGTGAAGAATTCTGAAAATAAACTTCCGTGCAGAACATGTACTCCAAAAGAACCTTCAGAGCCAAGTATACAAAAGATGGCCACCTAGAGCTTTGGAGTTGACCTCTGAACTCTATGGAACTCAGCCTCTTGTCACTATAGGCATTGTGACTGGAACTAAAAGACCTGGCTCACAATTTGCAGGTTGACCTGACCAAATTTTCTCTGACCCCAAGAGGAAGCTATTAAGCTTGAGACTCATTTTCCTCCACTGTGAGATGAACATCTGTGGGCTATGCTAGAGCAATGTATATAAAGGTCCAGAGACTGCAGCTGCTAGTGGGTTCATCAGTTCCCTTAAGTAAGGTGAGGAACATATAGACAGGCATCTGGTGACTGTGCTGGTTTCATGGGCCTATTAATCACTGCTTCTCTTCTTAAAAGTATCAAGTCAAAGATAAGAGTATATCTCCTGAGTAGCAAGCACATGGGTGCAGTGGGAACCCAGATAAAAAAGAGAGACCATTAGACACATGAAAATCAGGGGCCTGGGTATCTGAGCCACCACAGACTGTCCACAAAGTGCTTGCTGAGGCTGCAGGTGGTTCAAGATTTTCACTATCTTATGATACTCCAGTGATCCAGCCTGTAGAGGCAGTGGACAACTGTATAAAACTCAATTCATTAAATAAAATAGGATGAAGGATTCATGAAAGCAAGCAGTGTAATGGCAGATGGTGTCAAGCAAGTGTGTACCTTAGTTTTGGATAAAATCAAGAAGCAACTTTCCTAAATCTGGGGCTTTGCTTACTGTCTCTGCACTGGTGGTGTCTTTGTAGTGAAAGCTTTGCCTACAATATTACAAGATGTTTATCAACTGTCTCAACAACTCTCCCCTCCCCCATACTGTGGTTTCAGCTGTAAGACCTGATCTCTGTGACCTGATGGGTCATATTGACATTAGCTAATCACACAAATCTGACATGACTGTCTCTGCTGGTTGGTCAGGCCTGAGGTCTTGGGACTCATGCTTTATAAGTACTGAAAAGCTGCTCACATTGAATCCAGATTGGGGATCCTGTGAGAGCAGGGTTAGGGATAGATCCTCTGCATGTTATGTAACATGTTTTTAGGGATGTGCCTGCAAATGCCTGTATTCCACACCTCACTGTCTTCTGTCCACAGAAGAATTCATGGTAGCACTTCTTCTCTTCCAAGCCTCACTTTACTTCTAAAAAATAGTCTTAGGTAGGATGTGGTGGCGCAATGTTGTAGAATATTATTTTAACTAGGCAAAGATGTATTACGTTTGGTTATGCTGCAGAATATTACTTTAACTGTGTAAAGGTGTGTTACTTTTGTTTATACTGCATTTGTTTAATTATGTAAAGATGTGTGTTTAGTTATGTAAAGATGTGTTGCATCTGTCTCATCTTGCCTTCCTAAGGCACCTGATTGGTCTAATAAAAAAGTGAACAACCAATAGCTGGACAGTGAAAGGATAGGCAGGGCTAGCAGGGAGAGAGAATAAATAGGAAGGCTCGAGAAGAGAAGAGAGGAAGAACAAGAGAAGAAAGCAGAGGAGAGAACAAGGGAGACACCTGGGGCAAGAAGCCAGACATGAGAAGTAGTGAAAGTAAAATATACAGAAAGAAAGGACTAAAGTAAAAAGCCCCAAGGCAAAAGGTAAATCAAGAGAAACGGGTAAATTTAAAAGAGCTAGCCAGAAATAAGCCTAAGCTAGGCCGAGCATTTATAACTAATAAGAAGTCTCTGTGTCATGATTTGGGAGCTGGTTGGTGGCCTAAAAGAAAAGGCTGGGTACAGCACATGCATTTAATACCAGTACTCTGGAAGCAAAGGCAAACGGATCTCTTTAAATGCAAGAACTGCTTGGTTTACATCAAGTTCTGGACCAGCCAAAGCCACACAGTTCCTAATTTTTTTTCCCCTTGAGGAATATGGCAGTGTGGTAGTTTAATGTAATTGGCCCCCACAGTCTCAGAGGGAGTGGCACTACTAGAAGGTGTGGCTTTGTTGGAGTGGATATGGCCTTGTTGGAGGAAGTATGTCACTGTGGGGGTGGGCTTTGAGGTTTCCTATGCTCAGGATACTGCCCAATGTCACAGGTGATTGCCTGTTGCCTGCAAGATGTAGGACTCCTAGTTATTTCTCTAGCACCACGCCTGCTTCCCTGCCTGTTGCCATGCTCCCCACCACAATAATGGACTGATCCTCTGAAACTGTGAGTCCCCTCAATTAAATGTTTTCCTTATAAGACTTGCCATGGTCTTGACTCTTCACGGCAATAAAAGAAACCCTAAGACAGGCAGGAAATAAACTACCACTATTTACTCCTGTGTGTCAGGTCCTGGCTAGCAACTGAATCCAGAGATCAACAGGAGTGAAGGCACTCCTGATACTCTAAAAGAAAAAGTGCCTTCTGTTAAGAAGCCAACACCCATGTGTAGCTAGAGTTTTCCTGCCTGGCCCACAGTCAGGACAAATCTCTGACACCCGCCAGTCCCACAGCCATTCAGACCCAATCAAATAAACACAGAGACTTATATTGGTTACAAACTGTATGGCCATGGCAGGCTTCTTGCTAACTGTTCTTACAGCTTAAATTAATCCATTTTTATTAATCTATACCTTGCCACGTGGCTTGTGGCTTACCGGTACTTTACATCTTCCTTGTCCTGATGGCGGCTGGCAGTGTCTACCCCACCCAGCTTCCTGTTCTCTCAATTCTCCTCTCTGTTAGTCCCGCCTATACTTCCTGCCTGGCCACTGCCAATCAGTGATTTATTCATTGACCAATCAAGACATGGAAGATGTAAAGTAACGGTAAGCCACGAGCCACGTGGCAAGGTATAGATTAATAGAAATGGATTAATTTAAGCTGTAAGAACAGTTAGCAAGAAGCCTGCCACGGTCATACAGGTTGTAAGCAATATAAGTCTCTGTGTTTACTTGGTCAGGTCTGAATGGTTGTGGGACTGGCGGGTGAGAGAGATTTGTCCTGACTGTGGGCCAGGCAGGAAAACTCTAGCTACACCCATGTTTGCATGTATACTGCTCTTTTCCTAAGAGTTCCCTTCTCTTCTGTAATGCATGGGCTTAATGTATGTTAAAATGTCTTCTTAATGAGCACTAAGTTTTCTATTCTAAAATGTCATGGCTTATAGTGCCTCCTTTTGGGTTGGGCTGAGGGTTTTGACATTATATGAATCATTGTATTTATGAGTGGTGAGATGAGCAAGGGGATATGTCCAGCAAGGCCTGATACCTAGCATAATATGTGAAGTGGTGGGCAGGAATCCAGTGGGACCTGATTCATAGAAATATATATAGGGCTGCAAGGGGGTATCCAGCAGGGCCTGATACCTATC
This sequence comes from Peromyscus californicus insignis, assembly GCF_007827085.1. Lineage (NCBI taxonomy): Eukaryota > Metazoa > Chordata > Mammalia > Rodentia > Cricetidae > Peromyscus > Peromyscus californicus. Next base: position 242,167 of record NW_026294606.1, read on the forward strand.
AGCGTATGTGGGGTGGAGCAACAAGGACTGAAGCTTGTAAGTTTATATGTGCTGGACATGCTTTTATCTATTGCTGATCCAAATTGCTTTGCTGGGTTTTATGCCATGCTGGTGACCTGTCTTCTGGTGACTCACATAAACTTCTAGGTATCAGACCTCATTGGTCACCCCACCAAAGTTGCTGTACAACTTACAACACTAGTTATCAGACTTTATTGAAAAACCTCATGCCTCTGCTTCCAAAAGAAATACACTACTAGTTGTCATGCCTTGATATGCACTCTGCCCTCAGGCAAAGCCCCACATACACTGCTAGGTTCAGATCCTGTAGAACATCTCCTGACCCACCACATCACATAAACCTTGAGGTATAAGCCCTTACCAAATAACCTGTGTCCACTGCCAATACTCCACATACACTGCTAGGAATCAGGCCCCAATGTATAGCCAATCCCCCTGAAATCCCACATACACTGCTATGTTTCAGGGCCCTCTGGACAATCTCACTTCATTACACATAAAGTGCTAGATACAAGGCCTTGATAAACAGTGTCCACCCCCACCTTGTCACCACCACATAAGCTACATGTTAAGTCTTGCTGGAACCCTTTTTTCCCCATATAAAGTACTAATCAGGCCCTGTTAGGTATCCTTTGGGCCATATTGAACACCCCACTGCATCCTTCCCATATAAACTTCTATATATCAAATCTTTCTGTATAATCCCCATTTAAGGCCACAACCACAATTCAGTACTAGGCATGAGACCCTACTCGACAATACTGCCAGAACAACCTCTGGAGATACATCACATACACTGCCAGGTATCAGGCTCTGTTAAAGACCACCCACTCCACCTTCACTGCTACCACATGTACACTGCTGGAACCTTCTTTCTTACCCACATAAAATGTTAGCATCAAACCCTGTTGGACACATCCTGTTGGATACATCCTCTCACCCACACATCTGTTCAACATATGCTTCAAGTTTTAAAGCCCTATATTTTCCCTTCTTTATAATGGGGCCAATGCCAAGGCAAGAACAGGCCCAGAAACTTGTCTTCTGCTAAGGTTATTACTTAGTGAGTTCAGTAACACCTTTAGCAGTGACAACCCCACAAATTAGCCCTTGAATTCATTCAAAGGTGCGTAGCCTTCATTGAAGGGAGCCAATTTCCATCCAGAAGGATCATAGGTATTGCAGAAATTTGATTGAGAAGGGACCCTATGTTGACCCTTCCACATGACAGTCCTAGCCCCATAGCAATCCAAGTTTATTTATAGGTATGTTCCCAAAGGGAGGGACCTCTGGACATAAAGTGATCCTATGGCTGCTGGCCATGTATAGGTTACTATGTCCAGACTTGGTAAGATATCTTTACCTTTACAAAGTGAAACAGTGTCATCTCAACAGATTAGCCAAAGTGAAAAACCAGGATTCTCTCTATGGAGTAGGAACAAGTGTAGGAGCTTGCTTATACACCAGATGAGAGGAGACAAGGTCATATGCACCTGGAAAAGACTGTGAAGTGTCAGGAGCCATTATCACGAGCTATTACAGGCTGCAGGATTATGCAGTAATTATTAGCCATCATTTGTTAAGGTCAACCCATTACAATTAAGGATTCTACTGGAGGAAACCATCACACAAAAAATTTTGGAATTACTGACTTTTGAATGAATTGGCTGTTTTCTTGCTGTGGATTCTTGCTGTAGTCTTTTCCAATCTGTTACAAATTTGGGATTCTGTAGCATGAATCTTAAAAAGTTCTTATTAATAAGATCAAACCCGGACCAGGTATTGGGGTGAATTCTGGAAGATCAGAGAGACAGAACAAGCCACAGCTTCCTCATCTTGCCAGTTTCTCAGCTGGTCTTGTTTCCTCAGACTGGAGGCCTCTGAGTCCTCATCCAGACCGAGTCTCAGCTGAATTGCTGCTCAAAAGCCTGAATGCTTAACCAGCCAAATGCTTAACCAGCCAAATGCTTCTAGTTTCTGGTCTTCACGCCTTATATATCTTTCCTTTCTACCATCACTCCCTGGGATTAAAGGCTCGCTTTCTGGGATTAAAGGCGTGTGTCACCATGCCTGGCTGTTTCCAATGTGGCTTTGAACTCCCAGAGATCCAGAGGGATTTCTACCTCTGGAATGCTAGGATTAAAGGTGTGAGTGCCACCATTTTCTAGCCTTTGTATCTAGTGGCTGTTCTGTCTCTGACTCTAGATAAGTTTATTAGGGTGCACAATATTTTGGGGAACACAATACCACCACAGGATTCATTTCCCACAGTTCATCACTATTTGATCATTTATTGGGCACAATTTTCCCTATACATTTGGGGTATTTGGATAACATCCCCCAGCTATGTGTGAAAACAGTCACATAGTCCCAGATCTTTGTTCCTTTCTCCAATGTAAATGTAAGAGATCTGCCTTCCTGCAATTATCTTCATTGGCAGGCATTTGGTCAGTGTTAAGTGTCCAGACAAAAGTATTTCATTTGAGACATTCTTTGACACCCAAGGTCATAGAATTACAACATGTCTAAAATTGATTCACAGCCTTAGAGAGACAGGGAACAAGTGTGCCCTGGGCTCACGACACTGGCAGATAGGAAAGTGCTGCCCCAAGCTAACCTCACACTAGCAAATACTTAACACTTTGTACTTACTTTTACCTTGGCTAATTAATTAGCTTATTATCTAACCACACTTAGGAATGCAGTATTTCACACAGATCCCCTTTTCCCATCTTAGACTTCCTTAGTGATTTAAAGTCTCTCTCCCTCTCAATTGACCCATTCCCTTTAAGAGTTCATTGAGGCTTTTACTAGTCACTCCCTCCTTGAGTCATAAAGAAAGTCTGACAGTCACTGCCTGATGTAAACTCTTATCAGCCTTTTATGACTCTGAAAGAATTCAAGCCTTGTGACCTTGCTTTAGCCAGAGAATTGCTGATTGTATGTATATAAAAACTGGAAACTTGAAAGACTCAGGGTAGAACAAAGAGAGAACAGCAGAGAGAACTTACTTAGAACAATAAAGAGACATGGACTGAAAGAGCACGGTGCATAGACTCATTTCTTATACTTCAGATTAGTTCCTTTATTGGTTGTAGAATCTCCTTTGAATTCTGGGAGAAAGCCTTTGAGTCTGGTAAAAAACCCATAGTGGCAGAGTGGACAGATGGTGAGCCAGTCATCAAATAGCCATGTGTGACTACCTTTCTAGGGCTCTGACAAGAAGGGCTGAGCTTGGAGTGAGCTAAAGAGCTGGTGGGCCTGGACACAGCAGGTGGAGAACCAGTGAAGGGACCTATGCTCTTACTCAATCTTGATGCCTAATGGGTGTAATCTATAGGCAGCCTCCCTCCAAAGTCCATGGATATCACTAGCAATACAGTAACAGAAGTGCTGTTCAGAACCTGCATCTGAAACCAAGTCGGGGGCCCAGTACAGTGCAGGGGTTTGTCCTAACTCTCAACTCTTCTGTGTCATCCAGCAATCTTCCAGTTACTGAAGAATTTGAGTTGGGGGGTAGATAGATCCATGATACTCTCTCCTTTAGAGGCTATAGGGATGCTTTTATCCAGGGGTCCAAAGCTGTCTTTGGGGCTGGGCAGTGGCTTTGCACCTGAGGCACAGTTTTGCTTTCTCCATGCCAACTTCTCAGGCTGATGTGTTCCTGGCCACCCAGTCTTTACTCATATTCCCAGCCAACAGTCCCTACACAAAAGTGCCCCTTCTTCTTCTGACTCACCAAACCAGCATGCACTGGGGCTAGGGCTGGGATAAAGAAGGAGGGTGATGGAAACAGGAAGTTAAGCCAACAGTAGCCAGGGGAGACTGAAGGACAAGGGGGTGCAGCTCTCTTTAGAGACACTGTTGGGCCCCAGGATTTACCTATCTTGAAAGAGATGTCAGGAGGCTGCCCAACACAAATATCCCACTGCCTGCTGACTACATATTATCTTGCTCCTCATGCTTACTCCATGAAGGTCATCCACCAACCTGGTCACACTGGGAGCCTAAGTTCCACAGTCATCACCAACAACTGTAGCATCTCACAGTGAGTGTCTGATATGGGACCAAGGCCTCACCTAAGATTGTTCTTCCAGCTCAGCACAGCTATGAGGAGAGCTATTGCCAGACTAGTTTCATGGAAGAAACTGAACCTCTAAAGGGACAAAGGCTTTTCTAAAGAAGTGCAGAAGACTCACAACCTATGCTAGGTGAATTCAGATGTAATCACTTTAGAGATGTACACCAAAGTAAACATCAGCTTAAAGAATGGGCTACTTGGGGACTACATTCTCATCTGGTTAACCTGCTCTTAGGCAGGTGGGTAGGCTGTGATACTCTTTCTGGTAGAAGAATTCTTTTATCCTGTGGGAAGCCCTCTTTCCTCTCATCAAGCCCTGGCCAAGAAATCTGAAGGGAAATATAGTAGAGCAAGACAAGGTTATCCCCTAGATGGGGCCAATGGTTCCAGAGCCTCATATATTTCAGTACTTTGTTCTCCACTGTTTGACAAGGACTAGGAAGTATGGCTTTGTTGGAGGAGTTGTATCACTGGAGGTAGGCTTTGAGGTTTTAAAAGTTCACTCCAGTCCCAATTATCTCTTTCTGCCTTGTGCTTGTGTATCAAGATAGAAGCTTTCAAATACTGCTCCAAGGCCATGGCTGCATGTCTGCTTCCATGCTCCCTGCCATGATTATCATGGATTCTAGCCCCCTGAAAGTATAACCCCTATTATAAACTCTTTTAGAAGTTGCCTTGGAAATATTATCTTATCAAATCAATAGAAAGTAACTAAGACAGGACTAGAGACAACTTTTGGCATTCTTTTACTCATGTCCCCACTATGAGGAGGATAAAATGGAAGACAAGCCCTGATCCAGATTTCCTAATGACTTGTCATCTGGACTTCCTGCCTGGTTCATGCTGCAGCTGTCTCAATCCACACCAGGCTGATTTACTACTCCATGTCTCAGTGTCTATTTTTAAGTCTCATCACTTAAAAGTAGAAAGACATATGAAAGTGACTCTCTTGGCCACTGAACTATACAGTATTTATTATTAATTTACAACCCTGATGTGTCATAGCTTCCTACCTGATTCCTCCCTTCTGAACCTTTGTTTCCTTTAGTCAACCATTCTTCAATGCCTCTGCAGCCACTGGTGACCATTATCTGTTGTCTATGCCCGGGTCAACTTTCTCAGGTTCCACCCAAAAAGAAGCTGTTGCTTTGTCCTTTTGAGGTGTAAGTTGCATGTCCCATAAACGTGTATAATTTTGAAAGTCACTTGCAAAGAACATTAGAAAATGCATGAATTAAAATATAGAAGTGTATTTTGGTCCACCACCTACCTGTTTTTATGTGACTCCATTCTCCTCCCTTTCTATTGGAGCCACTTTCTTCTGGGAAGCATGGCTTCTCCTTTGGGGAAATAGGCAGCAGCACAGTCTTTGGAAACAATTCACTACTCTGCTTTTCACCCTCTTCCAGCACTGCCTTATGTTGTGGGAAGAGGCTGTGAGCACACTTTGGGGCTGGGTACTAGTGGAGCTTGGCTCAGAGGTTTCACAGAGGAAAGCGTTCCTTCTCTTGTGACGAGTGCCTGTGGTGGTAACACCTTGAGGTGCCTCCCTGGAGTTCATTACAGATGATGTGTTCTGGGGAGATGAGCTATCCTTCAGGTTGGTTTCACTCTGTGGTGCCATCTGGGCAATCTGATTTCTAGAAAGATTATTTTCTGAGGATGTGCTGCCAAAGGCCATAGCCTTGGAGGTCATGCATTTCTCCTGAAAACTGCTTCTCATGAGATGAGCAGCTACAGGACCACATTCAGGTGCTACTTTAGGAAAAAGGTTCCCATTCTGTTGACACCATAAGATGTCAGGCATGCTGAGCCTTCTGCTCCCCTTCTTCAGTGCAATCTTGTCATTGTCATGAAATGGATGTTTTGCCAGAAAGGTGTGGGTGGGAAGAGCAGGCTCACTCCTTATGCTGTTTAGGGGGAGGTGAGCTATGGGAAGACATGAAGGTGTAGTGGCAACACTAGATTGCACAGGTTTAATTTGATGATGTATGTTGCTGCCCAAGAATGACTGATGTTTTAATATTAAGTAAGTTGCCATGATGTTATTAAATTTTTTTTCAAGTAAAGAGTCTCTAATGTCCTTGGGACTGTAGCCCATGACCCACATGGCTGTCACAATATTAAGGTTTGGTTTGCTAGGGAGCATCTCCAGGGAAGATGATAGTTTTAGAAGTTCTTTACTGTCCTTGAGCCACAGATGTTTCATAATGTCATGTATCTTGGGCCTCTGCTCAGAGTCAATAGTGAACAACTTCACAATGAGGTTAACAATGTGTTCTGGAAGCTTTGGTGGAATGTAGTAATGTGGATCTTGCATCTCCACCTTCATATCTTTATATGTTGTTGCTTTGAATGGGAGATACCCTGTCACCATGATATATAGTACCACTCCCATGCTCCAGATATCAGGCGTCTTGGGGTCATATTCTTGGCCATTGAAAAGCTCTGGAGCACAGTATGGGAGAGTACCACAGAATATCTTCAACTTCTGCCCAGCAGTTACTTTGGTAGCTAGACCAAAATCACACAGCTTGACGCTTCCTTTGCCATCTAGCAGTATGTTATCTGGTTTGATGTCCCTGTGTGCAATGCTATTCTCATGGCAGTACTTAACTGCACATACCATCTGTGTGAAGATGTGTTGGGCCTCCTCTTCCTGCATTGAGCCCACCTCCACTATATGGGCTGCTAAGTCACCCCCGGAGGCCAGTTCCATAACCATATAGATATGCTGAGTAGTTTCCACGACATGGAACAGTTTAATTATATTAGGGTGGTTCAATAATTTCATGATATCTACCTCATTTGTGATCAAGGCAGCTTTCTTTTTGTCCTTTTCCATAATCTTCAGAGCAACCTGCACCTCTGTACGGAGGTGGCATGCCAGTTTCACTTCAGCAAAGCTGCCTATACCAAGGGTATTGAGGATCATGTAATGATCTGTGAGGACCTCCTTCCCAGAGGAACTTGCCTTCAGGTCCTGATGCATTGTTACCTCCTCACTTCTCCTGTTACATATTATCTGTCTCAGTACCAATTCACAATACTAGATTTTTTTTAAAAATTAAAAGCAAGTCTATGAGAGACATTCATAATCAATAAATTCATGTAAATAAAAGCAAGATAAATCAACCTAATGATGCACTTCAAGGCTGTAGAAATGAAAGAATAAACCAAATCTAAAGCAGAGAATGGCAAAATGTAATAATTATCAGAGATAAAATTAATGATATAGAAACCAAAAGAATAGCACAAAGGATCAAAGAAATAAGGAATTGGTTATTAGAAAGGATGAGTAAAATTAGCAAACCCTTACTCAAATTAATCAAATGAGAGAAGACACAAATCATTAAAAATCAGACATGAACAAAGGTGATGTTACTGCAGCTAACACTGAAGTCAAGAAGCTCATTAGAGAAAATGGGAAAAGGGAAGGATCTTTAAGGAAAGGAAGAGAGGTAAATAATAAGAAGGGAGGTAGATAACAATAAGGATAGCTGAAAAAAGCCACAATGAATCATACTGTTAGCTATTTACTTTAAAATCCCTATAATGCACTTAATTCAGTGTATAAATATACATGTATAGTTTTAATGAACTTTTTTCATCTGTGTTGATGGTGTTCCCTAACAAAAACCCCAATAACAGACATGAAAAGCCCTCTTTTGAGTTGTGGGCCAGTGCTGTCTAAAAGAATACTAAAATATCCAAAATATATAGTCTATTGCTGTTATCCTTGGTTACCTCCCAGAGGTGAAAGGCAAGCCCCTGTTGCTGAAGACACTATGCACTTCAAAAACAGGACTCAGAGGTCTTTGAGCTCAAATTAACCCGAATTCCCCTCCCCAAGAACTAGCTTTCATGGTACCAGAAGGTGCCATGAAAACTTCCAAAAATAGGGACAACCAACAGTTCCACCCAACTATGACACCTATGAACTGTATCAATGAACAGCACAGCACAATAACCCTATGGGCGCAGTAGTGGCACACACACCTTGGTGATAGCCAATGGCTCCCCAATTGGACTTAAGACCTGCTCAACAAGAGGGATACCATGTCTGGTGCTAACTAATCAGTGCTAGTGAAATCATGGTTATTGGAGAACATCTGCAACCACTAACTTACTAAACCAGCATAATCCCTAACAACAAAGTACAAATGTGTCCGTTTATCCACGGGTAAGTGTAGTCTTCACCCCTCATCAAAGAAACTTCTCTTTGAAACAGATAGAGACCATCATAGAAAACCACAACCAATCAATATGCAGAGTTGTGGAGCTTACTCTCAATGGATACATCCACAGAGGCTTGGGGAACATTGTGGAAGGGGCTGGGGGTGGTGGTGGAAATATTGTTAGAGCCAGAGGATCAGGGAGTTCTCTGCGAAATTGTGTCTTCTAGTAACATCAGAAGCTCAGAAAGCTATACCAATAAAGTTTTACCAACATAAGAGTCCAAACATGAGCTGAACAAGAACACCAACGAACATGACAAAATGCAAGGAGAAAAGCCCATGAGGCTTCAACCCTGCACAAATAACTGAGTAAATCTGGGAGTGGAAGAGGCAACCCATTGGTTATTCAGTGCAAATGGTTAGCCCTGAAAAGGTACATACAAGTAATATTATATGGACCCAACAAATATTTATGAATATATATGCAAATATATATATATATATTTATATGTATGCAATAACAATTGATGGGAAAAAAGAGGCCATGAATTTGAAGCAGAGTGGGGAGGAGTATATGGGAGGGTTTGGCAGGGAGGAAATGGAAGGTAGAAATGTTGAAATTAAAATACAATCTCAAAAAAAAAAGATCATTAAGGAATATTTTGAAAACATTTTAGTCAATTGTAATATCTGGAAGAAATGGACTAATTTCTAGAATAATACAACCTACCCAAATTGAGATAAGAAAAACCAAAACATGTAAATAGATCAATAACTAGGGGCAATATTGAAATATTAATTTAAAAAAACTACTACAAAGAAAGCCCAGGACCACACAGATCAGCAGATAAATTCTACCAAAATATTAAAAAAAGAATTAGCATCAATGCTTCACAGAGTATTCTATAAGACAGAAAGGGAAGGAACACTCTCAAATTCATTCCACAAAGCCAATATTACCCTGATATCAAAACCAAATAAAGATATTATAAATAGAAAATATTATAAACTAATTTCCTTGGTGAACACAGATGTGAAAATCCTAAATGAGAGCACTTAATACATCACAATTCAACAATACATTTAAAAGGCCATACTCCAGGACCAAATGGATACATCCAGGAATGCAGAGATGGTTTCACATGCACAAACTGACAATATACAGCATATAAACAGAATTAAGGGCAACATAATCAGCCCTAAAGAAGCACAGCATTTTGCCATATCAGGAAATTAGACAAAACCTGAGATGAGTCAAATGGGATAATCCAGCTCCACAAATATCACTGTGTTTCTATCATACTTGGTATCAATGGGTGAGACAGGGGATATGAATACTAAAGGGAAACCATTAGAAATATGAAAGAGGTCAGGAATTAGCCACCAGACTGTTCACAGAGTGCTGCATAGAGCCTGGGATTAGTTTAAAATCTAGGCTTTCAGAGCATTTTGGTTCTCCATTGAACCAACTGGTAAGAACATAGGGCAACGACATGAAACCCATTCCAAAGTGACTTTGACAACCCACCAAACAAAGCTGATTGCAGGACTCATGAAAGAGGGAAGTACAATGGCTGATGGCACTGGGCAGGGCTGTACCTGAATGTTAGATAAGAGACCAGGAAAACTCTTCCCGAATCTGGGGCTCTGCTTATTAGTCTCTGTACTGATGTCCTTGTAGTGAAAGTTCATATCGCAAAACTACAACTGACTGTCTTGGCAATTCTCCTCACTTCCAACTGTGAATCTAGACTTATGAGCCCTTATTGGTCACATGCCCAGACATTAACCAATCACATTGGCCAGTTGGGCTTGGCTCTTTTGATTGGTCAGGTTGAAATCATGTGACTTTTTCCTGTTGGTAGAGAGGAACTCCTGGTGGAGATTCTGAGAGAGAACAGACTGAGTCTCGTCATGCTCTGTGTCTCAGAGGATGTGCCTGTTCAGTCCTGCCTCCTCCATAACACTGCCTTCTGCCTATATTCTTCCTTTCTCAGTCCCCATTCATTTCTAAATAGACTTATTCTTTGAGGATCAGAGTTTTCATTTGCTTCCAGCAAATCATTAACTTTCACAGTAGTGGTTTTTCCCTAAGATAGTCTAACACTTGGTCTAGAGAAGACAGAGCAAAAGTCAACGTACTTGCTGGAGGCAGCTGGTGGCATGTGTGTGTGGGATGGGCACTACTACAGGAACAGACTACCACCAGAAAATAAGCACATTAGACTATGCAGTCCAATTACCTTGTGTGGCAGGCTTTTCTGTCTCTATAAAGTTCAGCGTTGCTGGTGCTTTGCCTTACATGGTCCTGGGGGGCCCAGTTGGTCCCCACATTTAGTCTACCCCTTCCTTGGGGCACCTCAGAGAAAAACTAATGACAACCACGATCTTGCAGTTATGCCCATAGTCTTCATCTTTAACCACATTAATACCCTTGCCTATCCAGAGAAGTTGTAATGGACAGATCACTGATTTGATAGTAAACCTCTCTATGCTTTACCTTTGACCTGTTTGTCTCATTGACACTACTAAAGTGTGTTTCATGCAAACAAATGGATCTCTTATTTATTTTCTGAAAATATCTTAGTCTAAATTCTTGAGATTATGTAAAATGACATATGACTTTAATAAATATTAGAGTTCCTTTTTACCTTTTTTTTACAGTTTTAATAGTGTTAATATTTTTATAAAGCTATAGGACAAATGAGACACTGATATTGGTAGAATACACTTGTCTTATTTAGATTGTATAGGTTTGGTTATACTCACATGCGTGTAAGCATATGCATCTGTGAACATATACATATATCTATAGTCAAGAAATGAACAGTTCTGTCAACATGAATGTTTTGTTGTTTAGGATATATATTAATGTATTCATGTCTACTTCTGCCTTCCTAATCTCCCTAATCTCTGGCAAGTACTAAGCAGTCTTACCTTTCCTTTTAAAGGGATATAGAAATATAAAGTATGTATCTTTGGAGAATTTAACCTTTTTTCCCAGCTTAATTCTTACAAGAATTATCCAGGTCACTGAATGTATCATCAATGATTGTTTCTCTTTTGAGTATTTCTTGATGATGGGCATGCACCACCACTTGTCCATTTACCTGATGAAGGGCACATTTATTGTAATCTGAGACTATTATAAATATATTTTAACAGAACATTCATGTATAGAGTTTTGTGTAAGCTACAGTTTCATTTCTCAAGATAAATGCTCCAAGTCGTTTCTGGGTCATATAGAAACTATAGTTTATTTTTTGTTTCTAATTTTTAAACATGCAAAATTATTTTACAGAATGTCATCTCCACATTTTGAAATACAGATTTATATTTATCATGTTCACATTTCATGTCATCATATGGTTAATTTGTCAGATATTTTTAATTTGTATTCCACATTATTTGGAGGTTTTCTTTTTCTTCCCTTATTCCTTTTTATTGAATAACTTACAGTATTACTACTTTGCTTATTGTTAATACTTTGCTTATTGTTAAAAATTTTTGTGAGTTATTAATGACTGTTCTATGTATTACAGTGTGTATCATGTCATAATGTACTGCACATTGCTCCTAATGCAATTCCAGTGTAACATAAAATCTTTGTCCTCTCAAAGGCTATAAGGAGGTCTGTGGTCTGCACTGCAGCCTGAAGCCAAGTTAATGTCTGAGGGCCTCATTGAGCTGGCTCTGACCCTCACTGGCCACAGCAGGGTGGCACCGGTGGAAACCTGGGCTTGGGAGAGCTGGCTCCATCCCTCACCTGTGTGGCTTGGGAGAGCTGGCCCCAATGGCATGAGCTCAGGAAATCTGTCCCCACCCCTTGCCTGAGTGAGTCCAGGAGAGCTGGCCCCACCCCTTGCCATTGCTATATGGGAGAGTTGGCTGAGGAGATGTGGGTGTGGGAGAGATGGTGGGATGACAAACTCAGCTACCATCCGGACCTATAGCTTTGAGTTGGTCCCACCCCATCTACCCATCTAGGAACTGCTAAAGCACATGAAGGGGCTGGTCCTGTGGATCCATAGCCCCAAGATCTCCACCACTAAGGGCAACAGTGAGATACCTGTGAGTCTCTATGAGGTTCTAGTATTGATAGTGTAGCAGAAGCCAGAGGCCTTGAATTAGACAAATGACTCATTATAATGAACATTTGCAAGTAAAGCTGTTTGTTTGCAAAAGGGTGATTTGTGTGATACACCACAACTTCCAATGCCACTATGACAAATGAATATGTGATAGAGAGACAGGAAAGCCTGAGGAGTGGAATAGTTCATGCATAGAAGGCTGTGGTTGATAGAGAAGCAGGTCATTGTGCAGAGTAGTTGGCAAAGTTTTTTTTTCTTTTAATTTTTATTTCTTATTTTTTATTTTCTTTTGGGAGGGAGGTTACAAGGGTAGAGGGCAGATGTGGAAAGACTGGGAAATTAGTGGGATTGGTGTGGATGATGTGAAATTCCCAAAGATTCAATAAAAATCATGTTAAAAATTAGGATAAATAAATATTAATTGCAACTTCAATGAGCATAGAAATTGAAAGACATAGTCTGAAATGGTATGTGATTTCATATATAATAATAATACCATTAAGAAGCTTTACTCAAATCTGAAATAGTATTTTTTGTCATCTGAACTAATAATATAGTTTTTGAGAGATTTCCATGGATGAAAAAAGTGCATAATGACAGCAATAAATAACACAAATGCCTGTGGTTAATACCTTATATGATCATCATGAAACTATGTTATCATTTGGTGATTGTCAGCCTTATTAAGTACTCCATCATACTTTATATTGTCAACCAAGAGCAGCCCATTTCCTGTAGACACTTCCTACCCAAATGCATATTCCTAGGTGCACTATGTGTGGTGTGTGAACCATATCTCACATTTAATTAAAATAGCTGCTCTCATACTGAAAAAACAAACAAAAAGCAAAAAACTTTGTCCAATGGAAGTCCCAGTATGCTGTGGGATAATGCTCTTTTACACTGTAGAAATTTGTCACTCGAATAGGTTTAATAAAATGTTGATTGGCCAGTAGCTGTGCAGGAAGTTAGGAGGGAAAGCTGAACTGAGAATGCTGGGAAGAGGAAGGGTGGAGTCAGGAGTCACCAGCCAGATGCAGAGGAAGCAAGATGAGAATGTCTTTTTGAGAAAAGCTATCAAGCCATGTGTTTCAATATATTGATATTTTTTCTGGGAAAATTATAAACTCCTCATAGGCAAGGTGCATTCTCAGCCCTTTATGTATATATAAGTATTCAATAAATGCTCAGAGCCTGGGGTGGTGACTCATTCAGTCAAATGCTTGCCTCAACAACATGAAGGCCCGAGTTTGATCCCTTTGCAAAAAAGTGCCAGGCATGGTGGTATGTGTTTGTAATCCAGTTTTGGGGAGGCAGAGATAAGAGAATCCTTGGTTCTCATTGCTATCCAGTCTAACTGACTCGGTGGGCTCCAGGATAATTGACAAATCCTGTCTCAAGAGAGATGGATGGATTCCCAAGGAAAACACCCAATGTTGTCATTCTAACATCTAGATGCATGTGCACACATAAGCATATGCACCCACATATATACACAAATACATAAAACAAAATCATTATAACAATGTTTACAATAAATAGACATAAATAAATATTTTATACTTTACCCTGTCTGCATTATACCAACATACTATGAGGATTTCAATTAAATACTTTTTTGGTATGCAATAATCTTGATATAGGAAAATAATCAATTGAAATGAAATAAAGAAACCCCAAATTATTAAATGAAATGCCTTTATTTTATGAGTCAAGTACAAATATTCTTACAGCTTCAGAAAGTCTTAATTGCACATATGTTCTGGTTGCCACAGGAAAGAAGGTATTCCTTTAAAATTCAATTAAATTGTTATATTTTAATGTTATAAAAGAACAAAGCACTATGTTAGAGGCAGAGTGATGGCTTATGTATTGTGATTTCATGTGTACATTTTGAGTAATTTTTAACCCTCATCCAGACATCCCATGACTGTTGGCCTTTTGATTTAAGATAACAGCTTACATTGCTTTTCTACTGTTGTTATAAAATACCACAATCACAAAAACTTGTAGAAAAAAGAGTTGCAAGAGTGAAGGCATAGTGACAGAAGCAGAAAGCTGAAGGCTCACATCTTGAACTGCAATCATTAAACAGAGAGCAAGAACTGGAAATGGCACATGACTTTGAAACCTCAAAACTTATCCCCAGTGACATACTTCCTCTAGCAAGGCCACACATGTGAGTCTGTGGTGGATATTCCCACTTAAACCATCACACAGTCTCTATCAATAGTGGGATTACTGCTCAAGCTGATCTTTGAGTGAATATATTGGTGAGCCACTCTACTTCCCCTTCCTGTGTGAGTAGGAAACACATTCATACAGACACTGCACAGCTGGAGAGATGTGGGCAACATACATGGTACTCAAAGTAATTTTAGGAGAAAAATGGCAGACAAGTTCTTTTTATTTTAAACCCTATAGGAAATGTGTGCAGTGATAAGGTCTATAGGCTCAGTGCTGGCAAGTTTCTGGGATAACATGTCTTCCTGGCCCTCATTCATTTACTGATGTATCAATGAGAACAGTACCATAAACTGGAAAAGGTTTTCATTTCTGTAGGCAGTGTTTCTGTAAGCAAGTTGAAAAATTTACAAGCCTCCACTGAGTTGTCCACTTACATTTAGCTTAATCTTGACAAATATAACTGACGAGCACAATATATCCATACTCAAAGAGTATGCCAAAAGTAACATATCTAGGGCACTAAATTATGAGATTAATGTACACAGTGCTCGCTGGATCAACTTTTCTATACCTGGTATTATGAGAGAAAGGGGCTAACTTGAATCAAAATGGAAATACTCTTTAGGCTAAACTTGTTCTTTGCACAGCTTCCTTCGTTGTAACAAGGACCTGTATCTTTAGATGCTGCCTTCAATACCAGCTGTTGGTTAACTAAGTATATCACATTTGAATGACCCCACATCTTAACACCTCTACTGTAATGGGCTGGGAAACAAGCATGTCATATTATTGGTCTTTGCTGTGGATTGAATATTACATGTACCCTACAGGCTCATGCGTTTGAATATTTGGTCCCAGTGGCATTATTCGGGAAAGTTATATATCCTTTAGGAATTGGAGCCTTGCTGGAGGAAGTAAATCACTGGGAGTGGGATTTTAGCGGCCATACTGATCTGGGTGGCCTTTGTTGCCACCTGGGCCATGGTAACATCTGGGCTGAGCTGCTGTCAAGGGCCATGCCTGGGTCCAGGTTCCTGGTGCAGCTGGGATCTGTGATCATGTCATGGCCAATGTTACCACAGGAGGTCATAGGAACCATGTGTGTTGAAATCCAAGGGCCATGCTGAGTTGGCCCTGTCCCTTGTTGGTCCTGGGATAGATGGCCCTGTGACACTATGGGAGAGCCAGCCTCTGCACTCTGGAAAGATGGGCCCGTCCTTCACCATGGACATGAGAGAGCTGGCCCCCATGACATGGGCCTATGAGAGCTGGCTCTGCCCCTTGCCTGAGGGGACTGGTCCCAGTGGCGTGGACTGACCAGCTCAGCTACCACCCAGATCCACATCCTGGTTCTTGGGTTGGCTCACCCTAACATCCACCCCATTTATGACCTTCTGGAGTGGGTGAAGGGACTGGTCCTGTAGAATGGATAACCTCAGGTTCTCCATGACTCAGGGCAGTAGCAGGATGTCCGAGAGGAGTTTTGATGAAGCTCCAGTGATGATGATGTGCCAGAGGCCTTGAATCAGACCAATGACTCATTGCACTGAACATTTTGTAGATGGGGCTGGCTGGACAAAAGGGTATATATTGCATGACACCAAAGCTCCCAATGCCACTAGAATGAATGAAGAGGTGCTGGAAAGATGGTTTTTTGTTTGTTTGTTTCTAATTAATTTTTGGGGGGTGTTCTTTTGGAGGGGGCATGCTTCAGGGGTGAGGAGCAGATATGGAAGAATAGGGAGATAAACATGATTGGGGTACATGATGTGAAATCCCCAAAGAATCAATAAAAAATTCTTAAAAAATAATGTAAAGATAGTAATAAGTCTGAAAATATTAATGATATCTTTCTAAAGGATCAAACCTCCTTTATTATTTCTGTTGCCCATGCTTTGGTTAATAGTTCACTCATGTGAGAAACAAAATCATACCAAAGTGTGTCCTTTGGAAAGTGATGAACATATAAGTCAGACATTTTATTAGTTGCTACTATCATATAAATCTGATTAAATGTACACTTTCTTCAGTTCAGATATTAACAGTCATAATAATTTTTATCAGAACTTACATGTATACAAGTGATGAATTTTGTCAGATTTTAACAGTGTTTTAAGCAATGCCTCTTTCTTTCGGTTCTAAAATAATAAACATAAAATATATTGTCTTAGCTTTAATTTTCAACCTTACCCAGCCTAGAGCAATGGTTCTCAACCTTCCTAGTGCTGCAATTATTTAACACAGTTTCTCATGTTGTAGTGATCCCCAAGCATAAAATTATTTTTGTTGCTATCTCATGACTGTAATTTTGCTACTGTTATTAATCATAATGTAAATATCTGTTTTCTGATGATCTTAGGTGACCCCTATAAAAAGGTCATTTGACCCCCTCCCCCAAGGGGTCACAACCCATAGATTCAGAACTGATGGCCTAGAGTCACCTGATAAGGGAGTTTCACTTAAGGATTATCCAAATTAGATAGGACTGTAGTATATGGGCGGGGCATTGTCTTTATTATTGATGTAGAAGAGCACAGCCCAGTGTGAGTGGTACCATCCTTAGACAAGAGGGTCATGAGATGTATAAGAAAGCCTGCTAAGCATGAAACAGAAAGCCAGCATGAAGCATTCTTCCATGGTTTCTGCTTCAAATTTCTGCTTGAGTTCTTACCTCAGCTTCCCTCAATGACATACCATCATGCAATGATATACTACAACTGAGTGTGTAAGATAAATAAACCCTTTTATCCCCTAAGTTGCTTTTGGTTTCTTTGCTCCAGGTTTTTGGAAAGACGAAAACAATCCAAATTCAAAACTTGCCCCCAATGAGATATAAAAATGTGCCACTGATACAGTTTAGGCGAATGGTAACAAAATGACAAGATACTTTTATTAGAAGTTGACAATAGTTTATTCATGTTTAAAAATGTATGATTCTCTAAGTTGTGGGTCCGAATTCTGTAGTGGAGGAAGCCCTTGAGTGAGTTAAGTCCTGAGTGAATGTGTGTTGTTGACATGCACACAACCATGTCGAGGATGCAATGGCCCTAGGACATATGAGAAATTTCCAAAGCCATTACCTGTGTTGGCCAGACTCTAGAAGAATGACAACATTTTCCTCAGGAATCTAAGTATTAGTGATTATAAAAAATTGATCACTGTGTACAAAAACTAGCAACTGCAGCTTTCTTTCCTAGAATTTTACAGTCTGAGACTGCTCACCTACAGAGACCTCCTACCAAGACTAGGGAACCCCTTTCCCTGTGCTGTGCATAATGAACACATTGAGGTTCCTAGTTGGGGTGATAGCAAATCCCAACTAATCCAAGCTTTACTATACCTTTGTCTGTTAGTCCTTTCTTCATTCCCTCAGAACCTCCTAGGATGAGACAAAGTTCAAATTGATGAAATCTTGTGAAAGGAAATATTTTTGCAGGTCTTAATGTAGATTTTCTTCAGAGATAAAAAAAATACTACTAAAATAAAAATAAACCACCACAACAAAATGTCTTTCTTCAATAAGAGAATCCCATTTGGTATAATGCTGACAATGTGGCTGTATTTCTCAGTGACTCACAACACAATCCTATCTATGGCACCATTTTCCTAAGTAGTTTCATCTTCATCAGTGGCTCAGGCTTCAGAATGTGTGAGCTTTCCGTATGAGACCCTTGGGCCAGTTCTCTGCTAAGAACCCTGGATGAGGATTCTGTGGAGTCTCCATAGGAGGTTTTATGTGAACTGTGAGAAGTCTGAAACCTCTGGGAAAGGTTGCTATGTGAGTTATTTGAATCATCCTCAGACATTGGGAGATCTGTGTTGTGTGGGAGGTCTATATGGTGTTCTATCTTTGTAGGGTGTCTGAGAGAAGTTCTTGTGGACATCTCCATGGGAGGTCTCTATGGCAGTCTCTAATGAGTTCTCTGAGTTAGACCTGAGAGAAATGGGAAACATCCCCTGGTTTTCTCAGGGTAGTGATTGGAACAACCTAAGAAGGCTCTGAAGGGAATGGGGGGCGGTCTCTGTGAGAGATTTCTGAGACTTGGGGAGTCTCTGTTTTTTGACTATATCTGTGAGTGGGTCTCTGGGGTTTTCTGGGGGTGGAATCTGTGGTTTGGGATCTCTGTACGTTGACTAGGGGTATCTTTGGGAGAACTCTGAGGGATTGGGGGGTCTTTGTGTTGCCTTGGGTATTTTTTGCGAGCAGTATCTGTGGGTCCCTACTTGCTGACTGGGACAGTTCTCTATACAAGTAGTTTGTGGACGTTTAAGCTGTATCTCTGTAAGAAGGGGTGCAGCTATGAAATTGAGGCCTCTGTGTGACTGAAGTCTCTGTGGAGTCCTCAAAAGGAGGGTCTGTGAGATTTCTGTATGAGAGCTCATACAGAAATCTCCATGGGGCTTGTGTAGGTTAATATGAGGACTCAGCTGTGTGAGGTTCCTGTGGAAAGTCACTATGGGAAGTTTCAGATTATAAAACAATGTGAGGCAGTGAGGGGTATCCATGTTGTCTGAAGTCTTTCTAGGAATATTCTGTAGATCACTTTGATGGCCTTCCTGAATCTTATGGAGGATGGAGAATCAATGTCTCCGTCTGGTTCAACAAGTATCGTCAGTTTATTGTCCTTTTCCTGATAGGAACCATGGGGTCTTGGTCCCGCTCCTCCACACTTCAGAGAACTCACCTCTTGGTGTCCTGAGAGAAGCCAGAAGCAGCCAGACACGGCCTCTTCTGAGGTCAAGGTCCAGCTCTATATTACCCTCTTCTTAGCTTTTGTAGGGTGGAGAACAACTATGCCTCAAGTTCCCGACCCCCAGGTCAGCCCCAGTTTTGTTCTCACTGCTGGTCCCACTCTAGAGGCTAACATGGTTGCCCATCTTTAAGAGAAGGCTAGTGACATCAGCATCCAGGCCCCAGGGCCTGCGGTTACTATCCCTACATAGAGGTGAGTATCAGCCTAATCCCATTTGTGGAGGCCAGGGCCCATTTCTGTTATCATCAGGATCAGTCTGGTGCAAGGCCCTCCATGAGGAGTATGAGGCCTCTAAGCTGTGTGTATTCTGTGTCCTGTATGTAGCACAGCTTGGAACATGTTCTCTGCACAAATGGTTCCTCCTCCTTTTAATTTTCCATATGGAGAGTGCCCAATAGGATGGAATGCTAGAAGTGGAGAGTAGAGCATTCAGTACCCTTCTATACAGGGGAGGGAATACATTTTGACAAGCTACTAGCAGTGCATGTCCTTTCTGATTGTATCTTTCCTATTGGTCTCTGAACTAAACAAGGACAAAGAGCTGAGTAAAATTTTCTGTATGACCCTAGGCCATCCCCTCCGCCCTTGTAAATTTTTGTCTCTCTACTGGTAGCAGTCCTGGTATGGTGTATACACACAACAGACAAGATCTCAAGATCCTCAGTCCTGAAATCTATTGTGAAACCATCTTTTCTAGGATTAGAGATGTAATTATATGCAAGGTTAAGAAATTTATCTTCCTTAATTTGTTTTGATTCCAATCCAGTCTGGGTTGTTTGTTTTTGTTTGTTTGATTGGTTTTTGGTTTTTTTATTTGTTTTTGGCTTCTCTAGGTCTGAGACCAAGGACCACAAATGGGTTACAAGTGTGACTAGGATGAACCACTTGGCCCCTAACATCCTCTTGGCTTCTGGGTGGCAGGGGAACTGCAAGGGCTCCTTGTTCATAGCATATTTATAGCACCTTCATGCTTCTATCTTTGCCTCCAAAGTTAATTCTTTTTATCTAACCCTCGGTCTACAGTCCTCAATTCTCAATCATATCCCTCTTTATTCACCCAGAATGCCTCTCTGGCCTTGAGCTAGCTGTGAGATAGACTAAGGTAAGTGAACTATAGGACTATTCCTCTGGGGCAGACATGACCTTCAGTGGTGTCCCTGAATGGTATCATCACTCTGACCCAGAAAGTGCTTTCCTCTGCGTTCTAGAGGTAGCTAGCATATGACTGAATTTTTCTTAAGGCTGAACTATCCCTACCTTTCCCCAGGAGGAGAGGCTTCCCAGAGGCAGGCACAGTCTATTCTCCACCAAGAAAGCTATGAGCAAGCTTTCTCTTGCTTCTGAGCTCAGAACACAACAGAATGCCCAGCCCTCATCCAAATTCATGCCTATTTTGTAACTAGGAAAGCTATTTGCCTCAGACTCTGTCTGGAGCCCTGGGGAGTGGGGTGGAGGAGATTTTGAGACTTAAGAAGCCTCTGTCTTCCTAGTCTTTGCAGCTGCCTAAAGTTTAAGGTTAAAATAACACCTTGGAAAGGTGGATTGGAGCAGATCATGGGATGGAATGTTCTGAGTTTTCCTATCCTGTCATCTTTATGTTTGGGCACATGTACATGCAAGTAGACATGCATGTGTGCACGTATATGTGTAAAGACTAAAGGTCAGTGTTGGGTATCTGCCTCAGTAATGTTTTTTTTTCTTTTTTGAGACAGGGTCACTTAGTGAGCCTGTAGCTCATTCATTTGACTAGCCAGCTAGCCAGCAAGCCCTAGGGATCCTCTTGTCTTCCTCTCCCCAGCAATGGGATTAAAAATGTGCACCACCATGCTTAGTTTTTTACATGATTGTCAGAGATCCAAACTCAGGTCCTTATGCTTTTGCACCAAGCATTTTACCAAGAGAACCATCTCCCTGGACACTGGCAAAGGTGTTTTGATGTTAGGAGTTTTTGGGGAGGTGTGCTTGTACTATCTCTATTAATCACCCATTCTAGTCTATCCCTGCTAGAAGACAAGGCCCATATAAAACATGGAACAGACAGAAACCATTACCCTTTTATAAGGGGAAAAAACATATATTTTGGGCTACATTAAATATCTTGAATGTACTAATGTGAGAAAAATAATTTTTACATGGACTATTTTTTTTCTTTTGATTATGTTTTCCTACTAGAAAAAACTAGAGAGGAATTTTCTAGGTGGCTACAGACACTCCTTCGAAGAACACAGTGCCTGGGACAGTGGAGATGGTGACTTGAGACACCTGGCACTATTGTTCCACTCTGGGAGGAACTCACTAGGTTCATACTTGTGTTAGGGGACACAAGGTTAGGATTCTGAGGGGTCTGTGGTTCACTGATAAATCGTACAGTTTTTTGAGATGGTTTGTCTCTGATGTGCTTGTCCTGTATAGGACACTTCTGACAGGAGGAATTGACTGGGTGACTGGGTGCTCTCCTTTGTTCTGAGTAGGAGGCTGGCTTGTGGCCATAGGAAGACTGAGACACAGGGGGTGGAGGAGTTTCTCTGTGCTTGTCAAACTTTGAAGCACAGAGTTTACGTTGCAGCATCATTTTCTTTTCTAACATCTCTCCAACGGCTGTCATAAGTTCCTGGGCCTCAGCAACATTGCTGTCCACGTGTGCTTTCTTTTTCACTTGCCTTTGTTGACTCTGGGCAGTACCTGCTGTAGGCCTACCTTTCTTGGGAGGAGATTCCTGCCCTTTGATTGTTTTCTTGGGATGAATCCACCGAAGAAAGCGGCTCACAAGTTTTTGGAAGGGACTTTCTGGAGGAACTTGTGTGGGTTTTGGAAGGGACTGATAGTGTTTACTTCTAAATTTGTCTTCTTTCTCCTTGACTCTGGTGAACTTGGACCCTTCTTCATGCTTTCTTTTATTCTGTCTTTTACTGTCCTCACCTTGATAAGTAGGGGCCAACACCTTGATTTGGCTCTTCTGTGAGACTTGATGCTTTGGAGTACTGGGTTTCTGCTGCACCAGGCCATTGCCTCCTCCTGCCACCACAATGTCATCTAACATCTGTGAAGCCAAAGTGTCTGCAGGAAGAAGCACGCTCCTGGAATGCTCTGGAAGGAGCACAGCAGCAGTGTAGACTTGTGGCTGGCCTATTGATTCTGTCTCCACATTATGTGGAAACTCACTAACAACTTTTGCCTGGTGGCTGTGTGCCCCTGCATTTTGGACACTAGTCCTTCTAGGCAGTAAAAGGACTTCTTGGGTCTCTTTCTCTTTCTCTAAGACAGTCCCACTCTGAGAGGGTATATCCATGAACTTATGTGTGGGAGTTTCAGAATGATGCCTGCTCTCTGTTTTGGCTGGTGGGGTCTTTGAAGGCTCCTGGTCAACACCAGATGGAAACACTCCCAGGGCTCTCTCGATATCCTTACAGGAAGGAGAGGAGACAAGGAGAAGACTCCCTAGTGATGGAGAAGAATCCTTAATTATCACCTCTCTCAAGCATGTCTGACATGGTTTTCCTAGGAACCCGACTACCTCAACTGCTGAACTGGTCTCAGATACAGAGGATGAGGAGGGTGGGGCATACAGTGCAATGGGCAAGGACTCACCACTTTTCAACTTAAAGAGATTTATGGGCTTGAGTATCTTGAGGGGAAGGCCCCACCTGTGCTTCACCCAAAACCTTACAACATGTGCCTCCAGGGCCTGTTGAATGCCTGGATCAAGAAAGGCAAGCTTCCGTAAAGAGCTCACAGACTTCTCTGAACTCTTCGAGGATGCTAAGTTTCTAGTTTCCATATGGGTGTCCGGCGTGGTAAATCCATTGTTCATAGCAAGCCAGGATCGACGCACACTCAGAGGGATCAGACCTTGATTGATTTGCCCTGACTTTGTGCCCAAATGAGCTTTCAGGCCGTTTTCTAGATTCTCGTCTATGCATTTGGTTAAGTTATTTCTGGAGTCGCTCTTCAAGCTCTTTACTGGATTTCTTTCTGACTCTGAAAGATTTGTCCCTTCTACCTTTACTGGACTTTTTTCCAAGTGCTTGATTGGATGTTTTGAGATCTTTCCTAGAATAGGTCCCAAATTCTTACCAGATTCCCTTTCTAGCTTGAATCTCACCTTCTGGCCATCCATGCTATGTTCACCCATAGACACAAAGGGTCTTGAGGGGCCAGGTCTCTCTCTGGGTTGACAACTTTCTATTACTGTGCTCTGAAGCTGCATCACTTCCAGAGATTCTTGGATCTTCTGAGGAAGATCCCATCGGTGTTGAATGAGCCACTTTTGAATGTGCTGCTCCAGTTTCTCCCGGAGCTCACAGCTAATTGGAAAATTGTCAGGAAGGATAGAGACTGCCAAGTCTTGGGAAATGTTGGAGGTCAAGACATCATAGACTTCTTGGGGTCTCTGCACCATCAAGGGTAAAGCCAATCTACTTTCTAGTTGTTTTGTCACTGAGGGTCTTTCCCTGTATTGTATTTCAGTAGGGAGACACTGTGGCTTACTTTGTGACTGAGAACAAGATGTTCCATAATCCCTTGTGTAGGATAGAGAAGAGGGCAGTAGGGCTGGAAGAGAGGATTGAAGATGGACTTGATTCAAAGTTGGGGGCTGGAATTGGGGTGGAGACAGTATTAAGGGTGGAGATTGGAGGTCCAGGTAGGACAGGGGATGTGTGTGGGAAAGCACTGAAGACATTTGAGCCTGCATTTGAACTGGATAACCACTTGAGATGACATTGAATAAGAAAAAGGGAGAAGGGAGAGTAGAAGTCTGAGGGATCCAGGCAGCAGCCACTAGAGATTCACTGTGCAGAGAAGGAAGACCCCAGAAAAGCTGGTTGTATTTCTGTTGAAAGTGGTCCCCCAAAATCTTGGGATATGATAGTTTCTGAATGGCCATCTGCTGCTCTGATTTTTCTTTCAGGTTCCAGAAAGGTGGCAGAGTAGTACTGTCTTGCTTAGTACTTGGTGACTTAAACATGTTCCCTAAAGAATTCAAATGGTGTCCTGGGCTAATTTCTTCTAGAAATAATCCATCTTTTCCTTTTTCTTTCAGCTTTTTCAGGCATTCTCCCCAAGCTGGAAATTAGGAGACTGGGTTATGATGACGGAAGGTAGGGCATAGGGTTTTTATAGTAAGTTAAATTTGTGGGTGCCCCATTAGAAAAGATTATGAGATTAGATTCTAGAGCCTGATCATGTGATTCTAGAGCAAGGTCATGTGATCCATGACTGACAGTGTTCTCAAGGTAGATGGATGGACAGCACTTATTCATTTATAAGTAACTCCCATAGCTGTCACCCTCCATGATCCTTCTAACTGACTTATGGGAGAAAGGATGGGGTCACCTCAAAAAAGAATCAGCTTTACTCAAGATCCCACCTCCAAATCCTGGTTAACATTGCTCCTAATAGTCCAGAGACATCCCTGTTAGGAACACCTGTCAGCTGGCTCATTATAGTTTTCTTCTAAGACAGGAACCTGAGCATGCTATTGTTATTTCCTTCCCAGGAACCTCCCTCTTAGGCCTCTGCAACTCACCTGGGAAACATGGTGTTAGCTCCTCACAGGCAAGTGAATGGCAGAGACTGACTTACCTTTGGGATCTTTCCTACAACGAGTCCTAAACTTTTTCCTGCACCAGCTCTGCCAGGTCATCTGCAGGTGAGGCTGAGAAATAGACAGAGAGAGAGAGAGAGAGAGAGAGAGAGAGAGAGAGAGAGAGAGAGAGAGAGAGAGAGGTTTTCATTCTCATCTAGAGAAGCTGCAGATATTCATGAATTTTTAAATTTGATATGTGATTAATGCTGTGTGTTTGTGTGTGTGTGTGTGTGTGTGTGTGTGTGTGTGTGTGTGTGTGTGTGTGCGTGATGTGTGCCTGACCAGTAGCAGAGGCCAGAATAGTGTGTATTGGATCTGGAACTAGAGTATGGGTGGTTGTGGGCTATGTGTTCTGGAAGCAAACTTGGTTCCTCTGGAAGAACAGCAAGTGTTCTTAAATGCTAAGACATCTATCTCCCCAGCCCTGGCTAGCCTGGAATTAACTATATAAACTAGGTTAGCCTTAAACTCCCAGAGATCTACTTACTTCTGTCTTCCTAGTACTGGGTTTAAAGAAGTACACCACCAAGCTTGGCAAGTGGTTCTGCTTTTTTGTTGTTTTAACTTCACATTTTTAAAGTGAATGCAAACAAACACTTGTTATTTCTCCTCTCTGTCTCTCTGTCTCTCTCTTTCTGTCTCTGTCTCTCTTCCCCCCTTTCTGTCTCTCTCTCTCCCCCTCTCATGTATGTGCAAATGTGTATGAATATGGGAGACCAGAGATCCATGGCAGTATTCTCCTGTCACTCTAAGTTTTAAAGACAGAGTCTCTTACTCAACCTGGAACTTACTGATGCAGTCAGACTCGATGGCTGACCAGGAAGCTTCAGGGATCCTTCTGGATTTGTTTTCCCAACACCAAGACTACAGACACATATCACTATGCCCAGCTTTCTGATTGGGTGCTGAGTATCTGAATCCAGATCTTCATGCTTACAAAACAAAAACTTACTTATTGAGCACTTTTGCCAACTTGTTTTCTTTCTTTAAGAAATATAAAAAGAGAGCCTTGGAGATGGCCTAGTGGATAAGAACATTGTTATATGAGGACCTAAGTTCAGGTTCCCATCACTCATGTAAGAAGCCATGTAGTTGCACATGTGCCTGTAACCCCAGTGTTATGGGAGGCAGAGATAGGAGAGGATCTGAACTTGGGGCTGGGCTAGGAGACACCAAATTCCAGAGATCCTCTCCTGTCACTGCCTCCCATAGCACTGGGGTTGCAAGGTCTCTGTCTAATGAAATTTAAGGAGAGGGTTATAGAGCAGAACACCTGATATTTTTCTTTGGTTTTCCAATAGATGCACTGTGAGCCCAATCATGGATATCTACAGTCACTGTTCTTCTGCTCAAGAGTCAAACCTTTGTAGCTGCTTTGTAGATAGTTGCCAGGTAGAATTCTGTTTCTTGAAGCCAGATGTCACTCTGGCCTCTGATCTAATACCCCTTGAGGCTCAGCTCAACCCTCAGACAACCCATCACAAAGGAAAGGATTATACAGAAGAAGGGAATATATGAACCAGTGTTCAATGCTTGTCCTATCTCTGATAAAGAGATCCCCAACTCTATCAAGAATGCAGATCCTATCCATGAAATCATGCCATTCAAGTTTACCCTGGCATGTCAGCACACCTCACAGACATACTGTGAGCTCCAGATAGATGCCCTGGTGTCCTCTCTCAACCCTGCCCCACCAGCTACAAGGAGAATAGATTTCTGTTCTTTTTGGACATGGCTCCCCAGCCATCTCTCTATTTGATTTGTGGAAGTTTGTACTAAAATGTGGTGTTGAGGTAGGGGAGATGGGCAAAAGAACCCATATTACATGAAAGTCAAAAAGAGGCTTGTGGGGAGTGGAGGAACACAGACAAGGTAGGGAGGGGGATGAGGGAGGAAAGGGAGATGGAAGGCAGCAAACAACGAAAACAAAGTTTGTTTGAAGATCCCATTATTAAACCCAAAACTTTGTATGCTAATTTAAAAATTAAGAGATATACACAGAGACAGGAAGAATGAGAGGGAGGGTGGAGGAAAGGAAGAGAAAGAGGGAGAGAGGGAAGACAGGGAGGGAAAGAGGAGAGAGAGAGAGAATTCTCTGTTAGATTCTGTTAGATTAGATTGAGAGTTTCTTACCTTGTTGGTAAACTTTATATTTGGTAGAGGTGAAGATAGATGACTCTCAAGGAAGGGAAGTAACAGGAGGTAGAGCCCCAGTCCACATACAAAGGCAAGGATCATGTCCATTACCCACATAGTGGAGCTGAGGCTCACCCATGTGGTGTATATTCTATCTAGAAGAGAGGAAAGAGTCTCCATCTGAATGGAACTGGTGGGAGTTCTCCCTGGGAGGTGAAGGATAACCCAGGTCACAGAGCTGGGGACTCCCCATCACAAAGCCAGGTCTCAACATCACAAAGGGCTTCTAAGAGTGGGGGAGGGGCAACACAGACAATTCTCCCTCCTCAGTCTTCTGGATACTTTCTTTCAACTCCACTTACTCCAACTATAGTACCCATTTAGCAAAACCCCCAGAGACCACCTAGAAGCCGGTTTCCAATGCAAGCACATAAGGGTCCTTTTATTCAGGTTCAACCTGGGCCACCGCAGGACAGATGGAAGTAAATGTGGTGGCGGCCACAAGCCCAGGTATAGAGTTTTTATAGGGAAAGACCACAAGCCAGGAATTGGCAATTTGGGTTTGGGTAGAAGGGATATGGGGCAAGGTGATTTTTTTGAAACTATTGGTCTAGACTTCGGGCATGAAACCACATTTGAAACCATTGGGTTAGATTTTTGTCAGGAAACCACAACCTGATGAACAGGATTATCTGGACTGCTCAGCAGGATTATCTAGATATCTTCAA
The DNA here is from genome assembly GCF_007827085.1 of Peromyscus californicus insignis. Lineage (NCBI taxonomy): Eukaryota > Metazoa > Chordata > Mammalia > Rodentia > Cricetidae > Peromyscus > Peromyscus californicus. The sequence continues at coordinate 269,930 of NW_026294606.1, forward strand.
GGGCCATAAACCACAGACAGGATGCCTGCAGGAGCATACTGCCCTGTATCTCTTCAAGTTGTCATGGCACATTCCTGAGGTCCTTTCTGGAACTGAGTACAGCAGGTGGTCTGAGATGGTGGCCCTTTCCCTAAAATGGAGCCTATAAAGTCAAGTCTAGGCCTTCACACCAACTTTTTTTTTTAATGTTCTATTAACCTCTCCCTCCCCTAAGGAATTCATATATTACCTGGTTCCTTTTCTCATTTGCCAATCTTAGCTTGAGGTATTTTAAAGCCAGGGTTTTTGTTTGTTTTTTATTTTATTTTATTTTTTGTTTTTCAAGACAGGGTTTCTCTGTGTAACAGCCTTGGCTGTCCTGGAACTAGCTCTGTAGACCAGACTGGCCTCAAACTCACAGGGATCTGCCTCAGCCTCCCTAGTGCTGGTAGGCATGCAGTACCACCACACTTAAGGCCATTCTTACAGTCCTTAAAAAAATCTTAGATTGGGGGATGCAGAGATAGTGCAAGTGGCTAAGAGCACTTGTTCAATAATGAAGATTTGAGTTCAGATACTAGTACCTACATAACAAGCTAGGCCTCTCTGCCAGTTCTTAGTATCCCAGCTCAAAAAGGAGTAGCTAGAGGAAGGTCTCTCTCTGGGCTTGCTGGACTCCAGCCTAGCTAGAAAACACAAACACCCTCACACTTGGATAAATGCAATCATAGATACACACATGCACACACATGAATATTTATTTGGGTTTGTTTGTTTTTTCGACACCCTCTTCTGGCTTTGGTGGACACTAAACATGCATGTGGTACAAATATGCACATGCAGGCACTCATGCATACACATTAAAAAATAATTTAAAAAAACCTGAGACTGACCCTGTAATTTTGAATATTTTCCAGAGGTTTTTCACTCTCAGTATCTCCTTTGTTCCCAAGTCTGGTTTGTTTGTGCAATGTTTTTTATTTGCCATCAGTTCAAGGAAAGAACTCAAGTTCTTTTTATATTCATTTAATTTTATGAATTTAACTTTTTTTATATTTTGCCTCATTTTTCAAACAGAAAAACATAAATACATAAAAGCAAAAATCTAAGTATTAAATAACTACAAGTAGCTAAAATCTTATATGGTATTTATAAATATATAGCTTTATATAGACTTCATAAAGTTTAACTTCACAAAGATTTAGGGATTGCTTCATGTGTTTGCACATGGACATCCAGCCACATGTACATATATTTACAGTATACAAACACACATGCCATATTCTTTCACAAAACAATCCAGTATTTTTTAATACAAGAATATGCTACTTGCTCCCTAGCCATCAGAGAAATGCCCATCAAAACTGCAATGAGATATCCAAATGACTATATTAATAATAGAAACAAATACTGGGGAGGTTATAGAGAAAGGGAAATTTTTTTTAC